>NC_061868.1:17531920-17568718 GCF_907164915.1 Impatiens glandulifera
ACGGTGGCGGAAATAGTTCTTTTCGTTAGAGTCGTCGTTCTTAAGAACTCTTAAACTTCATTCTGGTAAACGATGAATGAATTAGAAAGATAGGTCTTCAGCCCAGAATCTTTCAAGGATTGTAGCACTGCTTTGTGTTCGTCGGCAGCATGTTCTTCGACATCGTTGAAATCGACCTGCAAGATATATTTGAAAAGTGCGTGATCTGATTTCATGGTGAACTGTTTTGAAGAAGATGAAGAACGTAAGAGAATTTGGATGCAGAAAGCTATGGAGATTTTTAGAGAGAGAAAGCTTGAGTGAATAATGAGAGGTTTCTGACTTATATAGGTGAGCGGTTTTTGACGGTTAAGAATTTGAACCGTCACTTCATTCTTTGTTTTGGCGCCAAATTTCCCTCCAAAAGTTACTGCAGTAACTTTTGGCGGTAAATGCGGAGAGTACATATTGGTGTTGAGATTAGGCGGTAAACTATGGGCGGTAAACTTTAGGCGGTAAGTTTGAAGTTTAGAATTTTTAGATTCATTGCCTTAACCGGAAGATATGGTTAACCGGAAACTTTGGTTAACTGAATTTCAGAAAAGAGTGAGTTTAAAATCGGAAGGGATTTGTGTGATAAACAGGAACATTGAAATATGAAAATCTTATATTAGTCCGGAAGATATCATAAATGGTTATCTGGTCGTACAACAAAATGACCAGAGTAACCGGAAGCTACAAAAATTTTAAAGAAAAAGAAACCACTCTCCTTCTCTCATCCTATCGACCCATTGCTCCACGGTGTTGCCAGTCCGGTTTTGAATTCTTCTTATCCATCTTTCCATCATGGAGTTGGTCATGGTGTTGGTCGGTCCTATAGGAACCCCCGGTCCAAGGTTGGGAAAGTTAGCTTGCAGGTATCGGCTTATCTGGGGAGCAAAGCTGATTCTTCCCCTTGGAGCTTGAATGAGCTTCTTCAGGTTGTTGGAGAGGAATGAGGCCCAGTTTACGGGCAGAGGTGTGAGGATTGCGATCATGAGGTCGGATACCTCCCGGGAGTAGTTTTGGTTTGCCATTCGGCCCAGAATGGACCGCTGGACCAAGTCATGAAAGACTTGGTAATGAGGTTTGAGTTCATCTTTTTGTCCGCAATCATCAACCGGATGGACAGAGCCGGAAAAGATGAAAGCGTAGTCCTCTTTTGCTGGAAAGTGGGGTGTTGGGAAATCCAAAAACCCTTCGGATGGAAGTTGGAAAAAGTTGGCGACTTCGGTGAACCGATGGTGTGAACCGTCAATGATGGTCCTGATGCTGCCATCAATGCATACGTGTCCGTTGTTGAAAAATTCATACACCTCCTCTTCGAGGATGGTGTTCGAACCTTCAAGAAATTGTTGTAGACCGGATTCGACGATATGAGAAAAGATAGTCTCTTCAAATATTGAGTTCAACATTTCGTAGAAATCAACGATGACCGTGTTTCGAATTTTGGCATTCATCTTCGAAAGATGGATTGAGAAACGGATGAATAAAGGTTTGAAGATTCAACCTTAGAGAGAGAAGAATATTTCTGAAGTGTAATTTGCTTGAGGAGGATTGAAGTCCCTTTTATAGTGCAGACGGTTGAAGTGCATTTAATGAGGATATTTTGAAAAATCAGACCGTTCATGTATGGTCATAAATGCTTGACATTTTTCAAAAGAATAATCAGTTTGGGAAGGATAACCAATAGGCTGTCTAGTCTATCCGGATTAAGACATGCTTTTTGGGAAGAGAATATTTATGTTTCCGAAGTTGGTTTGATATTGTTTGATGTACAGCATTTAATGTTTTTATTTTCTCAAGATTTTGATGAAAGAGGAAATGAAAGATTTTCATTAATAAAGGTACCAAACCGGTAGTACAGCAAAATTACCGGTTTGATAAGAGAAAGATAAAGAAGAGATTAGACATTGGATGATCCAGCGGTTTGATTCTTCTTAGCCCATACCGCTTCCCACCGGTCGATCAGTTCTTGGATTCTCTCCTTCGTTAGCACATGCTTCGGGTGGAGAGTTACGAGCAGGTGCAGATCAAATCGTATGAACCGGCTGGAGCCTCATAAACCGGTTGCTGAAACACTTCAAAGAAATCAGTTCCAAGTGATCAAGTCAAAGATCAGAGGAACCGGTTTTTACTCTCTCAAGTGACCGGCCAACAAAGACAAGATTTACATTCCAGTCGGATCATCTTATGTAAGAGGCAAAACCGGAAACTACAACTTACAGAAGTGACGTAGTATGACGAAATAGACGTGTCTCGAAGGAATAAAAGAAGATCAGATCCGATCGGAAGCATACGAGGAAAGCAATGATGATTTACTGATCCGATGTTGACAACCGGAGGTGCATGCCTAACACGTGTTCGAATCTGTAAATCGGCAACGTCACATTTTCCTGAGGAATCCTTGCATGCTTGCCAAGTGTTGAGGAAGGTGAAACGTGCAAGTAACCTTCCTGCACCGGCGTGATGATGATCAACCAATCCCACGGAGAGAGAAAAAATGACCATTGGGATCTCATCTACTATAAAAAGAAGATGAAGCGTCCTCATTTAATACGAATCACATCCTTCTGAGAAAAGCGATAAGTTACAAAAATCTTAGAGAGATAAACTTTTACGATCCAAAACCGGTGTGTCATAAAACCGGAAGCTTTTGGTGTCTTGTTGTGTTGTGTTATTGTATTACATCAAGAGTGAGTTGGTGTAACCGGCGAGTAGCGAGTTGGGCTCGACCGACAGTGTTGTTGTTGTAACTTTAAAAGTTAGTGGAGATCCTTCTCATAACCTGAGAAGAAGGGGTGACGTAGGAGGGTTTGCTCCGAACATCCATAAAAAATCTTGTCTCGTGTCAATTCTTTCGTTTCATTACTTACTCAATTAACCTAACCTCAAACCAAATTAATCGTACTCCGTAAACCGGTCCACTCATATCTCTAAAACCGACTCCTTCTAAAAACATCATCTAAGTAGCATACGTTGCTTCAGACTGAAACAGACATTTCCGCCCTTGAACCCGGTTCAAGAGTCTGCGACAGTTTGTGTAGTGCTGAGAACGGTTATAGTCTCTAACCGGACTATCACCAAAGAGTGTTGTGTGTTGTAAGCGGCCACCCTTCCTGACACCGGAACACCCCGGTCCTCCAAGGGCGTCCGCGATCCTAACAAGTGGTATCAGAGCGAGGTTTTTAGCACTCAAGCAACCGAAGATGATGGGAAGCATGACCCACAGCGACAAGCCACCAATGCTAAACAGTGAAGCGTTTAGTAGTTGGAAGAAACAGATGTATTTGCATCTAATTACATTAGATGATGAGATGAGCCGAGTCTTGAAAGAAGGACCGATCAAGATCAATAAGGAGGCAGACCAATGGACAAATGAAGATCGAAGACGGAGTAACCTGGACAACCATTGCATGAGGCACATCTACAAGGCTATAGATGATAACACCTTGAACAAGATATCAGACTGTGATAGTGCAAAGGAAGCCTGGGAAACGATCATTCAGATCCATGAGGGATACGAAAGAACAAAGGAGAATAAGATCTTGGTGGCCACACAGAAAAATGAAAACCATCAGGATGAAACCGGGGGAAAACATGAAGGAATTCAGCAACCGGTTCACTAGTGTGGTCAATGAGCTTCAAACACTCGGAAAGAAGTATGACAACCGAGAAGTAATCATCAAAGCCCTAAGATCACTGACGAGCACTTGGGATATAAAAACCATGGTGATGAGGGAATCAAGCACCCTCGGGCAGATGAAGTTGCATGATGTGTTCGAGGATCTAAAAGCCTACGAGTTCGAGATCAAGTCTCGGATTGAAGATGAAGCATCCACATCAACCGCAACCAGAGCTTTGGTTATATCGGTGGAACCGGCGGTCCAAGTATCAACAGCTCCGGCTCCAGTCAAAAGCGCTGATCAAATCAGTGAAGATGTGATGGCGATGCTAGCTTAGAAATTTGGGAGATTCATGAAGAAGAGTCAGCCACCATCTAACAACGATTTTAATTATAATTATGTAGATAAATCAAATAAAAGATGCTATAACTGTGACGGTTTTGGACATTTCAGGTTAGAGTGTAAAAAACCAAGGAGAGACGATAGAAAACCGGAAGGAAACTATCAAGGGAACAACTATCAAGGCAATCGGTACCAGGGAAACAACTACCAAGGAAATAACTACCGGAGAAATGATAACCAACGAAACGACTACCGGAGAAACGATGATCAACATACAGACGAAGGAAAGGAGATTCAGAAAGCACTCATTGCATCCGACAGTGGAAGCGAGTGGGCGTACTCCGATAATGAAGACAGTGAAGAAAGAGTGACCTGTTTCATGGCAAACGACGAAGAGGTATTTGATTTCTCTTCTGACGAGTTTACCAAAGAAGATTTGATTTCTACACTCAACGAAATGGTTGCTGAGTTCAGAAATATATCTGCGTACATACCGACTCCGGTAGAATCTAGAACCGTAAAGTGAAATAATGTTTCTGTTAAAACATGTAAAACCGAAATGTATGAACCGGATGAACTATTCTCCGATAATGAGAAGACAGTTCAACCGGTAACTGAAACCGATGAACGAGCACTGTATGTCACGGCTGCGTGGGAAAGATCCCGTCAAGCCGTAAAACAAATGTGTAATTATAAAAGACACCCTAAATGTAGGTTTGGTATCGGTTACGAACCAAATAAACAAAATGAATCAAAACAATCTAACGGGATGAAACTCACGAAAGACAATCTTCCATTTATAAGATTTGTCAGGAGTTCAATAACCGAAAATGACTTAAAACCGGAAGAAGAACTTAAGTACGTAAGTCCAACTGAATCAGAAAACTGGCTTCATCCTGAGAGAAGGAAAGTCAACCAGAAACCAAACAAACCAAACAAAACTCGACTTCAAAGAAACTCATTACAACATAAGGCATTCTTGAGCAACGGTCAAGAAGTTAAGCCAAATATTATAAGAACAAATACCGAGAAAGTGATCCGACTTATTCAAGTCTGGATCCCAAAGGGACTAATCAACCATGGACTCAACTGAATGTGGGTACCAAAAGAGTGTAAATAACTTTCTGTTGCAGGTCAGGAGGAGCAACCGGCTAAAGAATTCGGAATGGTACCTGGACAGTGGATGCTCAAGACATATGACTGGCAACGAAGAGCTACTAACCGACATCAAGTATGAAACCGGTGCAATCATAACCTTCGGTGACAACTCGAAAGGTAAAACCGTGGGCAAGGGTAAGATTGTCCATGGTAATCTATCCATAAGTAATGTATTGCTGGTAGAAGAACTGCGCTTTAATTTATTGAGTATAAGTCAAATGTGTGATGTGGGTTACAAAGTTGAATTTCATAAAAACGCATGCTTAGTTAAGAATCAGGATAATGATATTTTTTTTAACCGGTAACCGAATGAGAAATATTTACAAAGTTAATTGGAAAACTGATTTTGAAAAACCTGTGTGCATGATAGCCGGAAATGATCCAAACTGGCTTTGGCATAAACGGCTAAATCATTTGAATTTCAAAACAATTAACTTCATATGTTCCAAGGAACTAGTTCACGGTTTTCCAAATGTTAAGTTTTCAAAAGATAAAGTATGTGTTGCATGTCAAATGGGCAAACAAGTAAAGTCATCTTTCAAAAGTAAAGAAAACTATCAATCTGAACGATGCTTAGAACTTTTGCACATGGATCTGTTTGGTCCGGTTAAAGTAACCAGTTTAGGAGGCATGCATTATACTATGGTAGTTATCGATGATTATTCTAAATTTACTTGGGTGACTTTTCTAGCTTCTAAAAACCAAGCAACTCCAAACCTAATCAAACTGATCTTGAGAATACAAAATGAAAAATCTATTCAAGTAAACAAAATCAGAAGTGATAGAGGAACTGAGTTCATAAACAGCAACTTAACAACTTTTCTTGATGACTCCGGTATTAGACACGAGTTGTCTAGTGCCAGAACTCCTCAAAAAAACGGCCTGGCTGAGAGAAGAAACCGAACTCTCAAGGAAGCCGCAAGGTCAATGATAGCTGATTCGGGCATTGCTCAAAATTTTGGGCTGAAGTTATCAACACCGCATGCTACACACAAAACTGAACTTTAGTAACTAAACACTTTTCTAAAACTCCTTTTGAAATTTACTATGATCAAATTCCAAGTGTACGGTATTTTCGAATTTTCGGTAGCAAATGTTTTGTTCACAATAACGGCAAGAATTACTTGACCGCTTTTGATGCTAAATCCGATGAGGGAATAATGTTGGGATATTCAGCTGTGAGTAAAGCCTACAGAATATACAATACTAGGACTTTAACAGTTGAAGAAACCGCACACGTTGTTTTCGATGAATCGGTTGAACGAAACACTGCATTACCCTTCGATCTTCACAACAGAATGGAAAATTTCAATATCTATTCTGATGATGAAGACGAGGTTCCGGTTTTTAGACGATTTGTCAAGGACCAAGCGGTTGATGCTGAAACTCAGCCTGATCAAGCTGCTTTACCGCAGAAAGTTGACTCTTCAGTTTCTACTGAAGAAATCGGTCGGTCTGACTCTGTTCAACCTACCGATCAGTCTAACCTTGATCAGCCAACCGAAATCTTGATAGACACGTCTCGGATAAACCTCAGAAGGAACAAAAATCATCCTCTTGAACTAGTGATAGGTAACATATCCTCACCCGTCCGAACTAGGCAATATTTGGATCACTATGAAAACTCAACTTTCATATCACAAATTGAGCCGAAAAAGGTGGATGAAGCATTGTCAGATCCCGATTGGATCCTAGCAATGCAAGAGGAATTAAACGAGTTTGAGAGAAATAAAGTCTGGTACCTAGTCCCTAGACCGAAAAATAAACCGGTTATAGGAACACGATGGGTATTCAGAAATAAATTCAATGAAGACGGTTTAGTTACGAGGAACAAAGCCCGGTTAGTGGCTCAAGGCTATAAACAGGAAGAAGGCGTTGATTTTGAAGAATTATTTGCCCCTGTAGCTAGACTTGAGGCCATTAGAATATTTTTAGTATATGCAGCTTTTAAAATTTTCAAAGTTTTTCAAATGGATGTTAAAAGTGCTTTTCTAAACGGTAAAGTAAATGAAGAGGTATATGTTAATCAACCTCCAGGTTTCAAAAATCCAGAACACGAAAATCATGTTTACCGGCTGAACAAGGCCCTTTACGGTTTGAAACAAGCTCCAAGAGCTTGGTATGATACATTGACACAATTTTTATTTGATCACAAATTCACAATAGGTTCGGTTGACAAAACACTTTTTAAATTTGAAAGAAAAGAACAAATATTACTTGTTCAGATTTATGTCGATGATATTATATTCGGATCAACCGATCCAAAGTTATGTGATAAGTTTTCAAAGATGATGACTGACAAATTTCAAATGAGTATGATGGGAGAATTGAGCTTCTTCCTAGGACTTCAGGTTAAGCAGATTGAAGCCGGAACCTTCATAAGCCAACCGAAGTATACAGCCGAACTGTTGAAGAAATTCGGAATGGATACATGCGCTGAAGCGGCTACACCAATGATTCCTTCCATAAAACTGGACAAAGATGAGGATGGTCAAGCCGTTGACATCACAGCATATCGAGGAATGATCGGATCATTGCTATATCTAACAGCCAGCCTACCTGACATTATGTTTGCGGTTGGGGTATGCGGAAGATTTCAAGCCAATCCAAAGCAATCACATTATACTGCGGCCAAAAGAATCTTAAAATATCTGAAGGGAACTCAAGAAGTGGGACTTTGGTATCCAAAAGACTCAAGCTTCAACCTCATAAGCTACTCAGATGCTGATTACGCAGGATGTAAGATCGATAGAAACAGCACAAGTGGAACCTGTCAGTTCTTAGGTGACCGGTTAGTCACCTAGAGCAGCAAGAAACAAACATCTGTTACAACATCAACCGCAGAGGCAGAGTACATAACAGCCGGAAGCTGCTGTGCACAACTTTTCTGGATCCAACAACAACTAAGGGACTTCAGTATAGAAGCCAAAGAATCTCTAATTTTCTGTGACAACACCAGTGCTATAGCGATTACATACAATCTGGTGTTGCACTCAAGAACAAAGTGTTAGGATCTAGGTCGCCGCTGGTGGACCGGGGGTTGGACCGGTTAGCGGTTCTCACTCGTAGGGTGGTGGTTAATCCTGTTAGAGATTAACACCGGGGTTTCAATACTACACAACCTGTCACAAACCCTTGAACTAGGTTCAAGCGCGGAAGAGGTTTGCTTTCAAGTTGAAGCGGTACACGTGTATGATAGGCGGAGTCGGTTTCGGATGATGGAGATTTGAAGAATGGTGGGTATGGAGTTGGTTTGGAGCGGTATGGTTAAGTTAGTCGGTTATGTAAGGAAGCCAACAGAAAATAAATAACACAACAGAGTTTTATGGATGTTCGGAGATAAAACTCCTACGTCACCCCTTCCTCTCGAAACCGCGAGAAGGATATTCACTAAGGAATACAAATACAATCCGATCGAGACTTATTTTCTGCTCGATAACACTCTTACAATTCACACCGAAATTGTAGAACACACTTAGAATTTAGCACTTAGGCTTTCTTAGAATACCACACTGTTATCACTTGTAGTAAATGCACTTAATGTTTGTCTCACTTAGTAACTGCTCAATATCTGCCTTTTTGTCCCGCATTTACTCTTCTGCAACTGCCTCCTTTTATAGGTGAAATATGCCAACGGTCATATTTCGAAGCCTTGAATCTGATTGGCTGATCAGAGATGCAGTGATTCAGTGTCTCAGACCTGCGGTCTTCTCCTCAGACCTGACGGTCAATCTCAGACCTGGCATCCTGTTTCAGACCTGCCGGTCTGTAAAGCAAACCTGCTGGGTTTGTCTTTTACTCAATGTAGGCACTGTCTACTCGGACAGTTGTCTGTACTTTGAAGATCTCCTCTCTGGCTTTTCCCGTAGTAGAAGGATCCGGTAGTACTATTTTCTGCAGCCTGCAGTCTTTCCTCAGACTTGCATGGATATGGAAGTATTCAGTCTGTTCCTTTGGTATCATTCTCAACAGATACCCAAAGTGTCTTCTTGTGCAGGTCGGCCTCTTTACTTGGCCTAGGTTGGCCACTTGACTTGGCCGAGTATCTTTTGATAGTGAAGTGACCGGACTTCTTCCGGTCTTGTGGATTGATCGGCTGTTTGAGCTTTGGCCGATCCTTCCTTTGTTCGGTCACGTTCCAGGTGTGCTTGATCGGTTTGGTTCCTTGACCGGTTCGTTTGCTTTATTTGGTTTTCTTATTGTTCATCCGGTCCGGTTCCTTGTTCCTGCATAGGAAGTTTGTTTAAGTTAGGTTTATTTGAACCGGTATGAATTTATCTAACAGTTATCTTCTTAGAGTTTGAGCTTACCCTCCTAAGCAACATATGATGTACAATAGTTCCTGAGAACTGCAACACTGGGGCTGCGAATATATATCTAAATTGGGTATTATAAACCTTCTCCAAAAGATCCATTTCCTCAAACTTCATAACAATCTTCTTTAGGCAGAGGACACTTTTCCAAAAATCCGACCAGGAAACTAAGGAATTGTGGTTTCTGCCATCTACAAAAGGAACAACAACAAAAATGTAAGAATAAATACATAAACCATCCAAACCATAAGTACTTAACAAAACCCGAGATACTTAGCGAAACGCGAGGTGCTTAGAGAATCGCGAAGTACTTAGAGAATCGGGAAGTACTTAGCGAATCGGGAAGTACTTCTCTAAACCCTAATATGGGATATGCCCATTGAGAAACCATGAACATTAAAACTTAACATAAGATGAGCAAAAACCATAAACCTAAACCAAAAACCAGAATCAGACAAGAAAAAACCCTAAAACTTAACATGCAAAAACCAAAACTCATAAACAAAACCAAAAAAAGACAAGCAACAACCGAAAAACTAAACAAACCTGAGATTAATGACGGACGAGAAGACGGGCAGAAAGGATCGGCCTTGGCAGGGAGGAGTTCAGTGAAGAGAGGTTAGAGAGAGACGACTCGAGGGAAAGAAATGAAATGTTCACATGCAGAAATGATTTTTTTTAAATATAAGGTATAGCGCATGCAGAAACGCGTGCCTCTTCCACTTTCTACGCACGCCTCTTCAACTTCCTTAGCGAGACGCGAAGTTCATAGCGAAAATCGAAGTGCCTTGCGAAATGCGAAGTGCCTAGAGAAACACGAAGTGCCTAGAGAAACGCGAAGCCCCTAGTGAAATGCGAAGTCCATAGCCAAACGTGTAGTACAAATTTTTTAATTTGTTTCATAGGTAATCTATCTTGTTTGACAAGGTATCAACAACAAAGTCATAGTTTTGAAGAGAAACTATGTTAGAAAACAAATCTTATTAATTTTACATGGAAACATTTAGATTCTTCAGAAAAGGCCTTTGAAGAAGCAATCATTGAGATCTTCAAGGGTCTTTTCTGAAGAATCTAAATGTTTCCATTAATGAAAAATCTATTAAGGTTTGTTTTGCTAACACAACTTCTCTTCAAAACCATGAGTGATGTAGATACCTTGTCAAATGAAGTTCATAATTCACTATAAATAACAAAAAATCTTGACCTTTAACGAAACGCGAAGTACTTAGCGAAGTGCGAAGTACTTAACGAAGCGCAAAGTACTTAGAGAAGCGCGATGTACTTGGCAAAGCGCGAAGTACTTGACGAAGCGCGAAGTACTTAGCGAAACGCGAATTACTTAGCGAAACGCGAAGTACTTAGCGAAATGCAAGATGAATCTTCCCTGAAACGGAACCCATATGATCTGCAAATATCATCATCTACAAATATGAACAATAAGATGATCAAAAATATGAACCAATATGAACCAATATGAACAGATTAAATTGATTTAGGGTTAGGGTTTGATTAAGAACAACATAAATCGTTTGAAATGAAGATAATAGAAATAAGAACATAAATTGATTTAGGATTTTCAAATGAAGATACTAGAAACATGAACATAAATCGATTTAGGGTTAGGGTTTGGGTTTGAAACGAAGATCATAGAAATAAGAACATAAATCTGTCTGATGAACATCAATTCAGGGTTAGGGTTTTCTTATCTTTGATGTTTTCCATCGCTGCCAACGTCATCCAAGCCGTAGCCGCCGTAGCCGTAGCCTTCGCCGCCGCCGTCGAACAAGACCAGAGTGAGAAAAGAGAGAAAGGAAATGAAGGAAATGAAAAAAATTGAGTATTTATATAAAATCCTAATCCACTTCGCGAAACGCGGATAATTTCGTCTAAAATAAAATAAAGTGGTCACCAGATCCATTTTAATTATCAGATGACTACGGAGGCAAATGCCTCCATCTATAGGGTCATTTCGTCAAATTTCCGGAGTCAAGCGTAGTATCGAACCAACAATCACGTGATTCCTTTAATTTTTCTTTCATGTTAGTCATTTTTGTTATTTGGAGTAGGTTTATTTATTTTTATTTGATGTAAAAAATATGTTATTTAATTTTTTTTTATTAATTTAATAATTTTATTTAATATTTTAATTGTATAAAAGCAAAATATAAATATTTTAATATTTTAATTCAATAAATAAACTGATTAAATAATTAAAAAATAAATTATATTAGTTTTGAGTAGAATAACTAAAAGAAAACCCTTTGTGATTCTTTATAGGCCTGATAGATCTCTGTTCGTTCAATTTCTTCACTCACTTTGGAAAATCAATAGCTTAGAATCCAAGAAACCGAAGCAAATTATGTTTCTAATTAGAAGCATAAAGATAAATGAAACAATACAAATGCAAATTAAAGTTCAAAGATGACTTCATGAACAACTCATATTTTAATTATTTTCCCCTCCACTAACGGTTGATTATTTGTGTATGCCTTTCAAAAATATCTAGAATGAAACTAATACATATAGAGATTAAAAATGAAGTCATTTTATATTTCTAAATTACTATGCATAACATAAATGAATAAATTTATTTCTCTCCAATAATTTATATGTAAGTTTTTGTCGATTTATTAAGATTTTCTATGTTTGCATTCTCCCTTGTATCGTCGTCATCGTCTTCTTCCCTTTCAATACTTGAGGGTGACTAAGTTGAGTCTGGATCGTCGAGGATAAGGGCACAAATGTTGATCATTTCGGCTGTGTTAGGTTGAGTATCATAACCTTTAGATGATATCAATTGTAAACTAGACTGAACTGAAGTTGAAGTTTGTTTAAATGGACTAGACTTCTTACTTTGGTTGGATATTTGGTTTGTGTTGGTGAGTTTATGAATGGAAGTAATTTGTAGTGGTTGTTTGAAGAGTGTAATTTTTTTTAATGGGATATTGTCTTCATAGAGCTGTTGAGGCTAGTCATTTTGAGGCTGAATGTTTTCGTTTTGGGAATATTGTCATTTTGAAACGTTTAGATGATGATACTTTCTTCATTGGAACCACTTTGGCCTTTGGTTTTCGTATATCGCAATTTTTTACTTACCCTCATCCAAAACCGATAACAAACTTTGTTAGACAAAATAGTTATATTAACCAAATTATAATTCAAAGTATTTAATAAATTATACATAGTCTGATTCTGTATTTTCAAATTCACTTGAATCTCGTCTTTTTTGAGATTGTCTACTCATATTGGTTGAAAGTCTGTTAAACAAATATCATGATGAAAGATCAATTATCAAATGCAGCCAACTTAGTCAAATCTAAATTCTAGTTTCAAACTAAAACATTCTAAACTCTTTCCTAATTGAACAACAATCAACAAATATATTGTAATTAATCAATATATATATATATATATCCTATTATTATATTATAAACTCTGAAATACATTTTAGAAAGAAATTCTGAAATATATTTTTTAATCATTGAAGAACTCTTTTCTGAAGTTATTTTGAACATCAATGGTAATTAAGATTTTAAACTAAAATATTCTAAACCAACTTAGTCAAATTATCAAACACAACCAACTTAATCAAATCTAAATTCTAATTTCAAACTAAAATATTCTAAACCATTCCCTAATTGAATATCAACCAACAAATATATAGAAATTAGTCAATTTATATGTATCATATTATTACATTCTGAAACACCGAAATATATTTTAGAATGAAACTCTGAAATATATTTTTTAACCTTTGAATAATCTGTACTAAAACTGTATTTTTTAACCTTTGAAAAACTCATTTCTAAAACTGAATCTCTGAAATACAACGATTTTTAACTAAGTTTTCACCAAAGAAGAGTTAAAGAATTGACCGAATACCGAGATTTGTGGAAATGATATTTCACTACTACAATCATCCCTACTTTTATGGAGATGATATTGTACCTGTCACAAAAATATTCCAGTTGTTATAGAACACTAGGGATAAACTAGAACAACAGAGATATCGGGGTTTATGAAATTATAGAAAGTGTCAACAAAACATGTATTACCTATTGCTTAGGATATGTTGAGGATTTCTTTGAGGGAGGGAGAGTGTTAGGATCTAGGTTGCTGCTGGGGAACCGGCCGGGGTCTGGCCGGTTTACACTTTCAAAGGTTGGTGTTTAATCCGGTTAAAGATTAACACCGGGTTTCAATACTACACAAATTGTCACAAACCCTTGAACCGAGTTCAAGTGCGGAAGTGGTTTGTTTCAGGTTGAAGCAGCACATACACAGGATGAATAAGACTGAATTTGAAAAGTCGGTTTGGAGTTTGGTGGGTCGGTTTGAGGATTCAGTAAGTCGGTTAAGTAAGATCAGTTAGAATGTAAGGCCGGCAAAAAGTAAATAAGAAGACAGGTTTTTATGGATGTTCGGAGATAAACTCATACGTCACCCCTTCCTCTCGAAACCGCGAGAAGAATATTCACTAAGGAATACACAAACACAATCCGATCGAGACTTATTTGCTGCTCGATAACACTCGTACAATTCTCACCGAAATTGTAATCTCACTTCAAATACACACTTAAGCTCTTTTAATTTAGAGAGATAAAGACCACTTATAACTTGGGTTGGTGTAATTCTTAAATGTTTTCTCTTGTGACTTTGTAGCTACATTTACTCCTCTTCAGCTCCTTCTTTTATAGGTGAAATGTGCCAACGGTCACATTTCTTCTCCTTGATTCTGATTGGTTGAGCAGAGGTTCAGTGTTTCAGACCTGGCGGTCTAGACTTCTAGTGTATAGGTCAAACCGGCTAGGTTTGTCTTTTACTTAATATGGTAACTGTCGGTTGGACAGTTGCCTGCACCTGGAGGGTTGCGCCTCTGATTTATCCCGGAGTTGAAAGATCTTGTCGGACGGTCTTCTGCAGCCTGCAGATTGTCCTCAGACTTATATGAATATGGAAATGCTAAGATCTGTCCCTTTAGTATCATCTTCAACAGATACTTAAAGTATTTGTTTGCACCGATCGGTTGTTTAGGTTAACCGGATGACTTCCGGTTTTTCATAGCTTCAGGTTAACCGGATGACCAACGGTTTTGGTCTTCTCTTCTTGACCGGTCTTATCTTCCTGATCGGTCGAATTCTTAACCGGTTGGATTGCTTAACCGATCCTGGTTCTTTAACCGTTCTCCTGCACAGGAAGTTTGTTTTGTTAGGTTCTTATTTTTATCCGGTCTAATTTATCTAACAATTTCTCCCTTTTTGATTATTTTATTTAAAATATTCAAAACCATGTAAGAATGAAGATGTAGGCCGGTTTATTTAAATAGTTCATTTGGCCGGATTTTTGGAAAATGACTTAGAAAAAATATTCGAAAAATTTTGTCTTTTGAAATTTTTTTATTATCTTATCAATTTATTTTATTTAAAATATTCAAAACCATGTAAGAATAAAGATGTAGGCCGGTTTCCAAAAATACTTAATATATATATATAAAATTATACTAAGTTAAACATAGGAAATATATAATTAAAGAAAACTTCTATCTCTTTTTCTTGGGCAGGTATTTGTCCAACATTTGTTCAATCATCATTCCCTTGCCCGGATTGTAAGGATCGACGCCAGGTCTGGAGGAGGATCCTTGACCGCCTGAAGTACTGGTGAAAGGTGAAGCCGGTGGAGCAAACGATGTAAGTGGAATCACTTCGAGACCTCGCGGTCTTTTGATCAGCGGTACGGTTCCATCATCGAGTTCGTCATCTGCTTGCAAAACCGGGTTGATTGGAGGATCAATAACCGTTTCAGCAACGTTGTCCAATAGTCTTGAAATTGCCGCCCTCTTGGAAGGAGCCTTTATTTTTCTGGTAGCCGGTCCGAATGAGGAAGCAGCCGCCTTCGATTTCTTATGAGCGTCGGCGAACTCATCGAATGCTAGCTGTTGGCCGATTAGGCGAGCCGCATCCTCATTTTGCTAAACCGTTATTTCCGGTGCAATATCCTCTATATTTTGAACGTGCTGGGCCGGGCTTGCATCCGCTTGTACCGTTTCCTTTTGAAACCGGACTTGCTCGTCCAGGGCATCCTGAATTTTTTGAGCCGCGATTTCATTCGCTTCTTCAAGTGCTTTGTCGGCTGCTAGCTTTGCCGCTACCATCTCCACCAGTTGTTCTGTGACCGCCTTTAGATCGGCTTCGGTCTTGGCATGCTTCTCCTCAAGCGTTGCAATTTTCTCAAGTATGGATCCGGCCTGGACACCGGATTGAGACATATCTCCTTCAATCTTGTTCAGCCTTTGATCGGTTGTTATGAGGTGTAGGTCTATCAAACCGACCTTTTGGTTGGTATGAGCGATATCGGTCTCCAACTTCTTAATTACGGCCTCCAACGTCTTAGTTCTATCAGTTGTGTCGCCGAACAAAAGATTGGTAAGACCGTATTTTTCTTCAATGGACGTAATCCGTTCAACCGCGGCTTCCAGCTGTTTATCGGTTGACTCAATCATCTCGATAGATTTTGTCACGGTTTCCTTTATTTTCTTTTGCCACGGCAAGATGGCTCCGTTGACAAATTCTTGGATTATGACCTTGACCCTATCCTCTGTTACAGCCGGCACCGATGCGTTGTCGGTTTGCGGAGATGCGTGCTGACCGGTGATCGGAATGCCCGTTCCGAGTTCGGTGTCGTTGATTACGGGTTCCTGTTGAGGGGAGATATGCTCGGTTTCGGTCGGATTCGGACTGCCATCATCCTCAGGTTGAGATCTGGAGAAGAGTGACGCCTCTTGCTGCTCGGGTTCCGCTTCCAACCGTGCCAGCTCATCGGTCAATTCCCGTTCTTTGACCGTTAGCATATCCAGCACTAAGATCTCGAACTGGGATTCCTCCGTCCTAGGGATGTGTTTTTCACGAAGATGTTGGATATGATCGGTGAGTTCTAGTAACCGGGCATGCGGTTCGACCATCTTACTTCTTCGAAGAGCGGCCAGGACGCTCTTAGCCTTTGTAAGGTTGATGACTTCCGTTTCCATCTCAACCAATTTTTTGTATCTTCGGTCAGCGGGATGTTCCGGTAGCATATTGGTGTAGAAGATTTCCTGCCGGTTCAGGGCCCATTGAAAGTAGACGTCGCTCGCAGCGTGAGCCTGAACGTAAATTTCGTTCATGATTTGTTTGACGAGATCCTCTCCCATTTGCCGAATGCTTTCATTCGTGGTTTCATTTCCTTCCAGTTGTCTACCCGAACCGGCATCATCAGTTCTGACCGATTGTTCTTCGACCACCTTCTCTTTCCCTTTGCTAGATCGATCCTCCTCGGTGTGGTGTGAGAGAGTTCGGCTAGAGCTGGATGCCAAATTTTCCGTGTTGAGGGTGTCGGACTAAGGATTAGCCGACCCGGTCAGTTGCTGATCCGCCTTGCTTCCGGATTTTTCTTTTGCCAGACCCTTTATCTTCTTATGTTGTGACTTCCTTCGGCCGCTTTTACTGCGGAGACCTTTGTTTTGCCCTGTTTGTCTTCTGGTCTAATAAAGTGAGTAGATTTTATGATCTTACTCGGAGGAATGAAGACACCCGGGCCATTTTCGGCATTGAAGTGGCGTATTAGCTTCCCAAGGGGAACGGCGTATCCCCATGACCGTCTTGAAGATGGATCCGCCATCTCACAGAAGTTAGAAAAGATTACCTTAGCCTAGTTTATTTTGATGCCATTAATCAAACCGACTATCATCTCGATTTTCAACCTTGTGAGGCTATCATAATTACCTCCCCTTCCTTGAACCGACTTTAATAGAATCTCGCAGAGCGGTCTATATTCCGGTTTCAGGGAGTTTTTCTTACCGGACACAGCTATCGGTTCTTTGGTGTCCGAGATATCGCAGTAGACCGCTTGGAATGTTTCCTCGCTTGTCGACACCGAGAAATCACTTCCTTCTGTCGGTAAGTGGAGAACCGCAGCAACCGACTCTTGTGTGAGTTCAAACGGTTTTCCGCCGATTGTTGCGGATATAACTCCGTTGCTGTGGACGGCGGTTTGGAAGAACTCGGTAACAGCGTCTTGATATAGAACGAAAGGTCCGTTCAAGAAGTGTTCAAGACCGGAAGCGGATATAAGATCTAGCACCCGTTTAGCTTCCGCCGATCCATTTGTTTTAATTTCTTCGAAGTCGACCTGGAAGATATGAGTGAAAAGCACAGATTCGCGACCCATTGTGAGTTGGAAAGACCGAGAGATCGAGAGCTCGAGAGATTTGAGAGATTTAAGAGCTAGAGAGAGAAAGCTGTTTCGCGTAAGAATGAGATAAAATGACTAAGGACCATATATATAGTCGCGGGTTGGAATTTCAACCGCCGCAAACTGTCACATCAAGTTTGGGCGGGAAATTTCCCTCCTAAATGGCTTTGGGCGACAAGTTTGAGCGGTTAATTTGATGCGGTTAATTTATTAACCGTTGATTAAGAGAGCGATTATCTAACCGGTTGATTTAGGGAAGAGGTGATTGATTTTAAGCGGTGATGCGATTTCAACCGGTTGAGCATTTAAACCGATATTTTTAACTTTGCGATTTTGAACCGAATTTTGAACTTACCAGTTTAAATGATCATTTGATTAAATGAAAAATAACATAATAGAGACCGATACTGGGATCGGTTTAAAGTACACAAGGTAAAAAAAAATTATGTAACGATTATTTTAGAGAGTTTGTCCTCCACTACTTTTTCATTGAGAACATTTGAGAGATACACCGGGGTACTCGGTCCAAGATTTGGATGGTGTGTAGGAAGGAGCCGGCTTATGTGGGGGGCATAGCCGAAACCTTTCTTTGTCTCGACCATGGTCTTCAGGTTATTGAAGATGACCGATGACCAGTTGATGGGGGTGTTGCTGATGATGTAGGTCATCATGTTGAAAACTTTCTTAGAATAGTGTTGGTTCGGAGATTGGCAGATGATAGATCGGTTGACGATCTCGTGAAGGAGTTGGATGTGATGGGCGAGGCGGGTTTTCAGACCGTAGTTCTCCACCGGCACTTTGGTTCCGGAGAACATTTCCGCATAGTCAACCGCTGCACTCCCCACCCGGGATGGAAAGTTGGAGAACCCTTCAGTGGGCAGATTGAACATCCGGGAGAATCCGCTTTCGTGAAGAACAAGGATTTGGTTTTTCACGACGGAAGTAATGGCATCGCCAAGTATGGCTGCATTTTTGAAGAATTCCATTACCTCTGGAATTAAGATGGGTCCGGATTCTTCGAGAAAGTCACGAAGGCCGGTGTCGATGAGGGATTCAAAGAGGAGTTCCTTCACTTCAAGATCCTAAATCTTGAGGACGGAGGAAAAATCAATGCATAGATAATTTCTTAGAGTACGGTTAAACATTCTTTAAAATCTTGCTAAGAGAGAGAGAGTTTAAGAAATTATAAGTTGTTTGGAGGTATGCTGAATTGATAAAAGGGATTCCTTATATAGATTTGAGATTGGAGGGAAAATAAGAGCATTTAATGCTAATATTCCGTTTTGTCTTATTAATGTTGGGAATATTTATGTTTCCAAAACTCCTTGGGAAGGAGTTACTTTTGATCGGTTGCGGAGCCCGAGGTGGAGAATCTAGTTAGGAAGTAACTAGGTTTGTGTAGTTTCCCATGTAGTTGGAAATTGAAAGTTACTTTTCATTAATGAAAGTGAAGTTACAACAAACCGAAAGAAACACATAGATTAACCGAAAAGATCATAATGAAGTAGGGTGACAATACAACCGGTACGTACAGCAAAATGACCAGTTATAGGAAGGAGTGACTTAATTTCCGGAGGAGTTGAATGTCGGTTCTTCCTCTTCCATGCCTTCTCGAACCGCTCATAGAACGAGTCGGCAACTTCCCCGGTTATGACATGGACCTGGTTCAACCCTTCGCCCGGACAGAGCGGAACCCCGAGTTCCATGAGTAGACAACTGATCTGGGAATGAGGCCGGTATGGCAAGTGGTGATCATCCGTATCAAGACATCGAACAACACTCTAGACCAGTTGACAAGCATATCTGTTGTGATAGCGGTCATCATGTTGAAAACTGTGGCACAGTAAGTATTGGTCACATCCTTACCCAGGATGCCTCGACCTATGATATCATTGAGTAATTGATATTCAACCCTCAATGATGACCGAGCATCGTGGTCACTGACTGGACGGTTCGACCGAGAGAAGTTCAAAGAGATTTCGGCATTTAATTCGGCCGGAACGTTTAGATCGGTAAGCCCTTGGTTCGGAAGATCGAAGCACCGAGCAAAGTCACTCTCCAAAAAGTCAAACACGGTTCCTCCAACCCTAGATTGAATATGAGTGTCAAAGTATGGGGTGCCGCGGAAGACCCTTGCGTTGTGGAAAAACTCTAGAACGGTTTCAGGGAAGATGATATTTTGTCATCTAAAAAGGATTTTAGACAGGTGTCTTCAAGAGACTTGATCATTTTGAATATTTCGTAGTGTTCAGTTCCTTGAGCGGAGTTGAAATCAACTTGGAGAATGTTTTGAAACTGAGACATTTTTGTCTTAGTGAGATGATAAGTTTGATACTTGTGGATATTTTGTCTGATGATTACCTAACTTATATATTGGTGGAGGGATGATAGTATTATCCAGTAGGTAGCAGTTAATGTAGTCTATTGACCATAGGATAAAAGAATTTGCATGAATTAAGCATGTCTACAACTTAAGGTGTGAGTCATAGGCCTGGACGGTGAAAGATATCATATCTTCACGTCTTTTAAGGCATGACTATTTTGCTTAGAAAATGTATCTTTTCAGAACAAATATGTCTAAACCCAGACAATTGTTCCACTTTTGTTAGGAATCCAAATAATCCAAAATATATTATATTCAAACCGGTCGGTTTTTAGTCATTGGTCCCGATGCGGTTAATTAGTGCATGCACTAAGTAACCGGTCAGTTTACTATAATTGATAGATAGAGCGGTTCTTCAATAAATACAATGGTGAATTCGGTTTCCGACATTTAAGGAAGAACTGTCAGTTTTGTCTGTCCGAACCAATTTTCCCTTTAGTGATTTAGAGTTTAAGAAATGAGTTGGTTAATATCGATTAAGCCGAGAATGTTTCTGAAGTAAGAAAACTTAGCTTCCTGCAGGGGCTTTGTGAAGATATCGGCTACTTGTTGTTCTGTTGATACGTATTCCAGCCGGATATGCTTCAGCATAACATGTTCCCGAATGAAGTGGTGCCTTATGTCGATATGCTTAGTTCTAGAGTGGAAAACCGGGTTGTATGTGATTACTATGGCACTTGTGTTGTCACAGAAAATAAGGGATTCTTCGGCGGTGATACTGAAGTCCTTTAGTTGTTGTTGAATCCATAGGAGTTGTGAAAAACAACTTCCAGTTGCTAGATATTCCGCTTCTGCGGTTGACATAACGACCGATGTTTGCTTCTTGCTGTGCCATGACACAAGCTGGTCACCTAGGAATTGGCATGTTCCGCTGGTACTTTTTCTGTCAACTTTACAACCTGCATAGTCTACATCCGAGTAACTTGTGAGGTTGAAGGATGAGTTCTTTGGATACCACAGACCGACTTCAGGGGTTCCTTTAGGTATTTCAAGATTCGCTTAGCGACTGTGTACTGAGACTGTTTGAGATTAGCATGGAATCTTCCACACACTCTGACTGCAAATAGTATATCCGGTCTACTTGCTGTCAGGTATAGGAGTGAACCGATGATTCCACAATAGGCCGTCAGGTCTACTGCCTGACTGTCATCATCTTTGTCCAGCTTAATTGATGAGCTCATTGGAGTAGCCGCGGAGGAGCATGTGTCCATCCCAAATTTCTTCAGAAGTTCCTTTGTGTATTTGGGCTAGCTGATGAAGGTTCCTCCCTCAAGTTGCTTAACCTAAAGGCCTAGGAAGAAGCTTAATTCTCCCATCATACTCATCTCAAATTTGTTAGTCATTAAGGTTGAGAAGTTATCACATAGCTTAGGATCGGTTGATCCGAAAATGATGTCATCCACATATATTTGAACAAGCAGGATATGCTCCTTTTTTCTCAAATTTAAATACGGTTTTATCCACTAAACCTATGGTGAAGTCATGTTTTAACAGAAATGCGGTTAGTGTATCATACCAAGCTCTAAGAGCTTCCTTTAAACCGTATAATGCTTTATTTAGGCGGTATACATGATTAGGTAGGTCAACATTTTTAAAACCGGGTGGTTGTTCAACGTATACTTCCTCACGTAGGTCACCATTCAAAAATGCACTTTTAACATACATTTGAAAAACTTTAAAGTTTTTGAATGCAGCGAAGGCTAGAAAAATCCTAATGGCTTCAATCCTAGCTACAGGAGCACATGATTCTTCAAAATCAATGCATTCTTCCTGTTTGTATCCATGTGCCACTAATCTGGCTTTGTTTCTCGTGACCAAACCGTCTTCATTGAGTTTATTTCTGAATACCCATCTTGTTCCTATGACCGGTTGATCTTTCGGTCTAAAGACTAGGTACCAGACTTTGTTACTCTCAAACTGGTTTAACTCTTCTTGCATTTCCAAGATCCAGTCCGGATCTGACAATGCTTCATCCACCCTTTTCGTCTCAATCTGGGATATGAAAGCGGAATTAAAGTATTCCTCCAGTATTTGTCGCCTAGTTTGGACAGGTTTTGAAGGGTCACCTATAATAAGCTCAGGGGGATGGTTTGTGTTCCTTTTGAGATTCGGTTCAGGAGTGTCTATCAAATTGCCGTTTATTTGATCAAGGCTAGACATATCGGTAGGCTGAACAATGATGTCAGACCGACCGATTTCCTTAGTTTGAACCGAGGTGTCAGCTTCCTGCTATGTGGCAGTTTGATCCGGCTGGGTTTCATCATCACCCATTTGGTCATGGACAAACCGTCTGAAAACCGAAACCTCATCTTCACTATCAGAATGAATATTGTTATTTTCTAATCTGTTGTGTAGATCAAAGGATGATGCAGTGTTACTTTCAACCGATTCATCGAATACAACATGAAGAGATTCCTCCACTGTTAAAGTTCTAGTATTATATACTCTATATGTTTTACTAACCGCTGAATAACCTAGTATGATCCCAATGTCGGATTTTGCATCAAAAGCAGATAGGTAATTTTTTCCATTTATATGAATGTAACATTTACAACCGAAAATTTTAAGATACCTAATGTTTGGAATCCTATCAAAGTATACTTCATACGGTGTTTTGTTCTGAAATTTGTTAATTAGAGACCGGTTTTGTGTGTAACATGCGGTACTGATAGCCTCAGCCCAAAATTTTTGAACAACACCCGAATCGACTATCATGGACCTTGCGGCTTCCTTGAGAGTTCGGTTTCTTCTCTCGGCCAGGCCGTTCTGTTGAGGAGTCCTAGCACTAGACAACTCGTGTCTAATACCGGATTCATCAAGAAATGCATTCAAGGTGCTATTTGTAAATTCGGTTCCTCTATCACTCATAATGCTATTGATGCGTGTTGATTTTTCATTTTGTAAACGCTTAAGAAATGTAATTAAATTTGATGAGGTTTCACGTTTAGATGCTAAAAATATTACCCATCTATACCTAGAATAATCATCAACAACTACCATAGTATAGAGCATACTACCTAGGTTGACGACCCTAATCGGTCCAAATAGATCCATGTGAAGGACATCTAAGCATCGGTTAGATTGAATGTGTCCTTTACTCTTAAATGTTGACTTAGTTTGTTTACCCATTTGACATGCTGAGCAAACCTTATCCTTATTGAATACTATATCAGGAATTCTTTCAACCAGCTCTTTACCGCGGATATAGTTTAAAGTTTCCAGGTTTAAATGGTTTAGCCTTTTATGCCACAACTAGGTTTGATCGGTTTTAGCTACCATGCAAACAGAGTGTTCTACTTTATTTTTCCAGTCTACCTTGTATATGTTTCCTAACCTATTTCCGGTTAGTAGTATGTTCCCCTGAGAGTTTTTAACTAAGCATGCATGTTTAAGAAATTCTAAAGTGTATCCAGCATCACACATCTGACTAATACTTAGCAGGTTAAAATGTAAGTTTTCAACTAAGAGTACATTATCAATTGTTAAATTACCATGGACAATCTTACCCTTGCCCATAGTTCTTCCTTTTGAGTTGTCACCGAAGACAATCATTGCACCAGTTTCTATTTTGATGTCAGTTAGAAGGTTGTTGTTTCCAGTCATGTATCTAGAGCAACCGCTGTCAAGGTACCACTCAGAATTTCCAAGCCGTTTCTTCATATCCTGCAAAATATACATATTTACAACTATTTGGTACCCACATTTACTTGGGTCCACAGTTGATTAGTCCCTTAGGTATCCAGACTTTAATAAGTCGGATAACTTTTCCGGTTATGGTTCTAACTAGTTTTCCTGTACTTGGTTTTACGTCTTTCTTTCTTAAGAGTGCCTTATTTGGTGGTAACCTTTGGTTTATCCTATGTGTTCGTGGATCAGTTTGCTTACTTTTGGGCCAGTTGGTTTTCCTTCTCTCAAGAGGAAGCCATTTTTCGGAGTCAGTTGGACTTACATAAGTTATTTCGTTGTCCGGTTTTGAATCACTTTGTTCCTCTTTATCGGTTGAAGAACTCTTGACAAATCTTACAAAGGGAATGTTGCCTTTTGTAAGTTTCATTTTGTCCAAATGGTTCCGGTTGGCGGATTTGTTGTCTTTGTATCCAAGACTAAATTTGCATTTGGGATGTCTTTTATACTTAGACAACTGATTTACCATTTCACTGGATCTTTTCCATGCGGCTATTCGATACCGGGTTCGGGCATCTTCCTCTTCGGTCAATTCTTGAACTGACTCCTTGAGCTGTTCGGTCTCAGAGGGTAGTTCATGTATTGCCTCGGTTTCTAGGATTTTATCAGGTTGGATGGTTTTTGGTTCGGTCAAGGTTGGTGCTATGGGGTCGGTTCTAAAGTTGAGTTGGGTTGGTATTAAAGTTAATAGGTTCTTATACTTTGCTACCATGTCATTCAATGCATTAAATAACTCATCTTTAGTAAATTATTCACAAGGAGAGTCAAATACATATTCATCATTTGCCATGAGACATGTGAGTTCATCATCACTGTCACTGTGAGCCCATAAGCTTCCTCCATCATCGGCTATCAGCGCTTTCTGAACTTCACTTCCTTCACCGGTTTGTTGATAGTTATTTCGGTGGTTCTGATCGTCTGGTTTCCGGTCATCCCGTCTTGGTTTTCTGCATTCCCACCTGAAATGTCCCAAACAATTACAATTATAGCATCTAACATTAGATTTATCACCGTAGTTGTTTGTCGGTTGGCTTCTCTTCATGAATCTGCCAAACTTCTGTGCAAGCATTGCCATGGCATCCTCGGTGAACTGTTCAGCGGTTTTGATCGGTGCAGGAGCAACCGGTTCCATTGATGTAACTAAGGCCTTTGTAGAGGTTGAAGATGAGACTTCATCTTCGATCCTAGATCTCATTTTAAACTCATATGCTTTAAGATCTTCGAATACATCGTGTAGCTTCATCTTGCTTAGGCAGTTTGATTCCCTCATCACCATTGTCTTTATGTCCCATGCACTTGGAAGAGACCTTAACGCTTTCATGATAATTTCCTTGTAGTCATACTTCTTTCCAAGAGTTGATAACTCGTCTATCACATCTGTAAACCGGTCACTATACTCCATCATTGTTTCTCCCGGTTTCATCTGAATGTTTTCAAACTTCTGGGTAGCCACCATTATCTTATTTTCCTTGGTTCTTTCATTTCCCTCATGAATTTGAATCACCGTTTCCCATATTTCCTTTGTGGTTTTGCAATCTCTAACCTTACAGAAGGTATTCCTGTCCAAACCGTTGGTGATGTGGTTTCTAGCATGGTTGTCCATATTATTTCTTCTTCTATCTTCTCTTGTCCACTCCTCCCTATCTTTGTCAATCTTTATCGGTCCTTCAGTCAGGATGAACTGCATCTAGTCATCCATAGTGATTAAGTGCAAGTGCATGCGTGCCTTCCAGTTGACAAAATCATCACCTTCTAGCATTGGAGTCTTATCGAGTGTCATGCTTGCTTGAGTATTTAAACTAATTGCTCTGATACCAATTGTTAGGATCTAGGTTGCTGCTGGGGAACCGGGGTCTGGCCAGTTTACACTTTCAAAGGTTGGTGTTTAATCCGGTTAAAGATTAACACCGGGTTTCAGTAATACACAAACTGTCATAAACCCTTGAACCGAGTTCAAGTGCGGAAGTGGTTTGTTTCAAGTTGAAGCAGCACATACACAGGATGAATAAGACTGGATTTGAAAAGTCGGTTTGGAGTTTGGTGGGTCGGTTTGAGGATTCAGTAAGTCTGTTAAGTAAGATCGGTTAGAATGTAAGGCCGGCAAAAAGTAAATAACAAGACAGGTTTTTATGGATGTTCGGAGATAAAACTCATACGTCACCCCTTCCTTTCGAAACCGCGAGAAGGATATTCACTAAGGAATACACAAACACAATCCGATCGAGACTTATTTGCTGCTCGATAACACTCATACAATTCTCACCGAAATTGTA
Organism: Impatiens glandulifera; assembly: GCF_907164915.1. Classification (NCBI taxonomy): domain Eukaryota; kingdom Viridiplantae; phylum Streptophyta; class Magnoliopsida; order Ericales; family Balsaminaceae; genus Impatiens; species Impatiens glandulifera. Next base: position 17,557,944 of record NC_061868.1, read on the forward strand.
ATCTCACTACAAATACACACTTAAGCTCTTTTAATTTAGATAGATAAAGACCACTTATAACTTGGGTTGGTGTAATGCTTAAATGTTTTCTCTTATGACTTTGTAACTACATTTACTCCTCTTCAGCTCTTTTTTTTATAGGTGAAATGTTCCAACCGTCACATTTCTTCTCCTTGATTCTGATTGGTTGAGCAGAGGTTCAGTATTTCAGACCTGGCGGTCTAGACTTCCAGTGTATAGGTCAAACCGGCTAGGTTTGTCTTTTACTTAATATGGTAAATGTCGGTTGTACAGTTGTCTGCACCTGGAGGGTTGCGCCTCTGATTTATCCCGGAGTGGAAAGATCTTGTCGGACGGTCTTCTGCAGCCTGCAGATTGTCCTCAGACTTGTATGAATATGGCAATACTAAGATCTGTCCATTTGGTATCATCTTCAACAGATACTTAAAGTATTTGTTTGCACCGATCGGTTGTTTAGGTTAACTAGATGACTTCCGTTTTTCATAGCTTCAGGTTAACCGGATGACCAACGGTTTTGGCCTTCTCTTCTTGACTGGTCTTGTCTTCCTGATCGGTCGAATTCTTAACTGGTTGGATTGCTTAACCGATCCTGGTTCTTTAACCGTTCTCCTGCACATGAAGTTTATTTTGTTAGGTTCTTATTTTTATCCGATCTAATTTATCTAACAGAGAGGTTATTTGAGGGAGGGTGAGGTTGTTTAAGATAGAGAGATGTTTGTTTTAATGTGGTTGGTAGAGGAGACAATCATGTTTCGACAAGGAGATGATCAGATTTTGGCGAGGTAGGGTTGATGGAAATTTAGACTTGATGACAATTTGAGTCGGGGAAAGAAAATAGAGTTGGGAAAAAATGTAATATTTTTTAAGACTAGCGGGGTTCTTTGGCCTAATTTATTTTAGGCGTGGAGATAAAAATATTTGGACTGAAATGGTGTGCAATTATCTTTGGATAAAGTAATGATTAGCATGGAATTGTAGTATTTCTCGCAATCACTACTTTAGAAGGTCATTGCAGTAAATATTGCAGATCTAGTGTCATATTCGTAATTATTTTTCAATTCTTAGATAGAATTTTGTATATTTGACTAGCAATTCGTTATGCATTTATCTAAACGTAGCATTGCACTAATTCTCGTAATAACTAATTTATACAATGTAACCCTTGGAAAACCCTTGTTCCGAAAAAATTTGAGATTCGAGAAATTTTAACATCGATTTACGTGTCAATAATCTTTTTGAAATAAAAAATTATTTTTAAAAGATTAAAACAAATCTTGACAATTTGAAATTAATTATAGTAATAATTAATTTTTTTTATCAAATTTGATATAATCTTTTATATTTGAATTAATCAAATAAAAATTTGATTAAAGAAATCTTTTATTTAAATTATTTAAAATAATTAATTTAAAAGATTATTTATTTGATAAAGAGTCGTATAGTGATTTTCAGTTTAAAATCAATAAAATGTATACGTATAGAAACATATTTTTGACTAGAGTTTTATTTTTGGTTCGTAGTTTAGTGATACATGGGAAATGACTTTCACTCTTCATCCTCCGTACCCGTTTTTAAAACGGTCTATACTTTATAAAATCTTGGCTCTTGGAAAAATGGCTGTATAACGTTTTATTTTAATAATTATTCTTCCGCAACTAAACATACACATATTTTCGTATATTTAAAATTGTAACAAAAATATTTAAATACTTGTACTTGTTGTTGATAAAGTTGATTAGGGAGAAATGTACCTAAAAAATATTAGGTTTAAATGCATTATTGTTTAAAAATAAATCTCAAACGAGCTTTTATTAAAAATATTTTTTAGAAATTATTTTAAAAATATTTTGAAATCATTTTTTATTTTTTTAGGATTTTAAAAAATGGTTTAGAATTCTAGAATTACAAAAAATAATTTTACAAATTAAAAGTGCAACCAAATAGACACTAAGACTAGTGTCCTCAGTTCTAGGTGCGATTTTTATCGGTCGGGGCTAAAACTCTCGAACTTGAGGTCAAGACCCCCTCGGTCCTAGTTAAGGATTCTTAGTCGGGTGCGGATGTCCCTGGTCAGGTGCGGATGCCTCCCGGTCTTGAGGCTAGAATCCTTAGTCGGGTGTGAAAGCCTCCCGGTTCTGAGGCTAGAATTCTCAGTCGGACCTCTTGGTCTTGATCGAACTTGGGTTAGGTTGCTGGGTCCTCAAGAACATCAAAACTACTGATTTTGTTAGTTTTAATTTAGGCCCGAATCCTTTGATCTACAAGCAAAGTAAGCTTAACAAAGCTCCCAGAAATATTATAAACATCATCCTGAGGTGTTATTCAACCTAGATGATGTTCCATTTAAACAAAACAGTTTTAAGGCCAAAAATCGGGTTTTTGGTTTTTAGGCTTTAATGAAATATAAAGAGCTTGTCAATAACTTCATATGTTTTTTTTTGGAATTAAAGGAGAACTAGCATAACACCTCATAACCATGCCCCCCGCTTATACTTCATATGATTTATTGGTACCAAAACATGAACACTAGCTGTTCGTTTTGACCAATTCAAGAACTGAAATTTTATTTTTTATAATTTTTTTAATTTTTTATCAAACATGTTCCTAATAGGTTTCTAACATCATTCGAAACATGTTGAAACACTTTCTGGGTTGTTATTTGTTAGGATCGGTGTCACTATAGAGACAGGGGTCTGACTATAGTTAACAACTTTTAACTTTCGATTCGATGTTAATACTGTGAAGGATTAATGTCTGTTTCTATTCTTCGCAAATCTTCGCAAGCTCTTGAACGAATTCAAGTGTGGAATTGCTTGCTAGATTTGAAGTGTCAGGAAAACAAATGCAAGGAGCGTAAAGAAAATAACACACAAAGTTTTTATGGATGTTCGGAGATAAAAACTCCTACGTCACCCCTTCTTCTATTTCTAGAAGAATATTCACTAGAAGACTTTTATTTATACAATAAATGCACAAACCCAATCAGAAAACACAGGACTTAATAACTACATTCTTCTGAACTTCTAGCTAACTCTTTACTGATCAGAACAACCTCTATTCAACTTACAACACTAAAATTTCACACAGAAAGAACTGGAGATAAATTATAGAATAATCACACAGTGAGCAGTTCACGTTTGAGCTTTAGAGTTAGAGAAAATGATTAAGCAAGAGAGAGTGTAACTAGAGTGATTCACCGTTGTCCTTAGATAGCTATTTATACTTGAAAACGCACCAACGATCGATTCTTCCTTTTGGACTCGTGTCAGCTATTAGTTGCTGGGACGCAAATAGTACGATATCGTACAGCAAATTATGTTCTTATAGATCGTGGGTGTACCAAATTGATAGTGCGCGGAATATTCTTAGAGATTGTGGTGTACGGGATAGTGCAGAACTTGAGCTGAAATATTGAGTATGTGGCACTTGGAAAATAAAAGTGTGTTCAGCTGTCTGGTAGACAACTTATAGAGTATTGCTGATTGCCAAGCTAATGAGCTGAGTAGATAATCAGATGCCTCTTTAGATGATTGCTGAAACACGACATTAGGCTTTTTTTATAGATTGGCTCATCTAATGAAGTTGGACGACGTCTAATTGCGCTCTTCTTTAGACTGACACGTCTAATCAAGTTAGACGACATCTAATTGTGCTCTTCTTTAGACTGACACGTCTAATGAAGTTAAACGACGTCTAATTGTGCTTTTCTTAAGACTGGCACGTCTAAGAAGTTGGATGACGTCTAATTGCATTCTTCTTTATATTGGCACGTCTAATGAAGTTAGACGATCTATAATCGCGCACTTCTTTAGACTACACGTCTAATGAATTTAGACGACGTCTATCGTGCACTTCTTTAGACTACACGTCTAATGAAGTTAGACGACATCTACTCGCGCACTTCTTTAGACTACACATCTAATGAAGTTAGACGACGTCTACTCGCGCACTTCTTTAGACTACACATCTATGGAGTTATACGACGTCAACTCATGGATTTCTTTGGACTACACGTCTAATAAAGTTAGACTACGCCTACCCATACACTTATTTAGACGAAATCTATTTGCGCACTTCTTTAGACTACACGTCTAATGAAGGTAAACGACGTCTACCCGCGCACTTCTTTAGACTACACGTCTAATGAAGTTAGACGACGTCTACTCGCACACTTCTTTAAACTACACGTATAATGAAGTTAGACGACGTCTACTCGCGCACTTCTTTAGACCACGTCTAAGAAGTTAGACTACATCTATATGCGCTTGCTTCAGACTGCGTCCGTAGAGACATACTTCTTTTAGATCTTTACTTGCACAAAGGCAAATTACCCAATTTAGTTTTGTTCAAGTCACAACTTAGTTTTATTCACGCCACATCATCAAAACTATGTCGTACTTATTCTCTTAATTTAATTAATTATTTTTTCTTAATTAATTTTCTCTTTTCTTTATTTAACTTAATCTAACAATTTCTCACTTTTTGATGATGTTCAAACTTAGTTAAAATCAAGGAAAAATCAAGTTAAAATACGAACTTAAAAGAAAATTAACCATTAAATTTAAAAAAAAATTAAACTGCAAAGATATCCAAGGTTTAACATTTCCTCCCTATTTGGTCATTTAGATCATAGAAATATCTTTCACAACCACGACCTCTTCCTTCACCTTGATGACCACCGCGGTCACCTCCACGACCATCGCGATCTGCTTGTCCACTACCTCAACCACAATGGACAAGCTTACCATCTCGGACTAGCTTTCTTTTGGAACGAGTGCCCCGAGTACTAGTTCCCCCTTGATTTCTACCTTCCCCTCTTTTTAACAACATCAGGGTCAACAACAAAGAGAGCTTGGATTTTAGCAGCTTTGGCAGCTGCATCTTCTTCAGCTTGGAAGCACCTAGCGACCGCTTCAACATCTTTTAAGTGCTCAGCCTCAACAGCCTTAAGAGATTTGGTGATTTCAAGCATTTGTATAGAGAGGGATTAAAAAGAAGACTTTTACTCATTTTGAAGCTCAAGACTAAAAGACTTGGACTTGTCAAGAGTGTCATCGATATGATCGAATATAAATTTATGCATTCTTCTCGCCTTAGTGTGGAGTATCTTTACGTCGTGAGTGATTTCCAACAAGTCTTTATTAATGCTCTTTTGAGCACCTACTAAGTTAGCATTAGCCTTGGAGTTAACAACATTGGCTTTAGAGTTCACTGCAGATTCCTTTCAAGATTTTCTAGCCTCGAAGACATAGATTGGAAACACTACTGCAATGGAGCCAGAGCGTCCAAAATAATCTTGTGGAGACTTATAACTCCCGGAGAAGCTTCTTCAGATGAAGAAGGAGGAGAAGAAGATAATATATTGGAGCGTGTTGGAACAGATTGAATAGGATTAGCCTGAATACTTACTTGTATAGAATGCTCCGATTCTTTGTCTGTAGATCCCTAAGGCACATTGATCAATGTCCTGGATTCAACTCCAGCTCCTTGGATTTCACCGCATAAATTCATGACAAAACCTAATACATCTTTAGAATGAAGAGGTTGATCAGGGATGGACTTTGTTGGTGAGGGGAGCTTGGAAGTTTGTGGAGCAGACGACCTCTCCTCAGATGCCTTCTGTAAGATAGAATTTGAGGTTTGCTCGGCCCCTTTGGGAGTTTGTCAGATGCCCTCTTGGAACATATAGGTTCCTCCTCAGCAAACGGGGTCTGCCTTTGTTCGGACGTGAGGGGAACTTCGGATGCCCTCTAGGAACAAGTAAGTTCCCCCTCAACTGACGACATCTGCATTTGTGTGGACAAGGGTGGTACTTCGGACGTTCTTTTTTGAACAGATGGAGGCGTCTGCTCAACGAAGTGATAGGCAAAGAGCCGCCTTTCCTTAATGAACGATTCTTTTTGCCCGATGACAAGAATAGCCTCTTACTCTTCATCCACCGAGAGCATCTACTCAGGTGTTAAAATATGATATGGCTCACCTTGTGGAGACGATATCTCATCAGTGTATGGCATTTGCTCATCATCGTCTGGGCAGGTGAGCTCTACATGAGACATTGTGTTCCGAAGAGCATCCGATTTAGAAGACTCAGTGCCAAGAACGAATTTGAGGGTAGTGGAGTAATAAGACTCCATGAGCAATTAGAGACAGTTAAGGACCTTTGCATCTGTTTGAGCGTATTGTCAAAGGAATTAAAGTTCGCTTTCCTTTAAGAGAAGATGGGAAATAAAGTGCGCCCTTCGCATTTTCCACAACAAGCTCTCTTATCTTAAGAGCCTTGTTGACAACCTGCGTTTTTGTCCAAGAGAAGACTATCTTTTCCATTTTCACTAGTTCCTTCCACTTTTTCGCTATATTTTTACCGGTTATAACCTTAGTGTATTTCAAATGGAGCCTATTGCACATCTATTTATCGAACACGTCAATCTTCTTAGCCGCTTTCTCCTCAACATCCTCCATGATGAGGTCGAGCATTTAATTAACTTCAGACGACGGTTTAGGAATAAATTCAGCTACATCTTTTCCTTTTCCTTTCCCTGTAACTTTGACAGGTTTAGGATCGGGAACTGGTTCTCTAAAAAGAATACCCGGAGCCCCTCGGGCTACTCTAAGCATAGCAAATAGAGACATGTTCTTTGAAAATACACTTTCTGGAAGAATAGTAGTAGAAAAAATAACCGTCTGAACGGGTGCTTCTTCAATAATAACAATGGTAGAAGAGGGCACAACCTCCTACTCTTCTGCAGGTAGAACAACATCAACAATACTAGCAGCTGCAACAACCACTAGTCCAACAAGGAAGACACTAGTGTCTTACCCCTAAATCATCTCAACAAAATGACCAACTGTCTCAACAGTTGGTTAAGCATCATGTTCTACTACGGGAACTCTAACAATGGGCACTACGGCCAAAGGAGGAGATGGTGTTACCTTGGAGGACGTTTGAACGGGAGTAGACACCTCCTTCTGAACAGAGGGAAGAACTTCCGTCTGAAAAGTAGAAGTACCTATCGTCTGACCATCAACAAGGGAAAACGCCTCCAATAGCTTCTCTCGCTTGCTAGCCAAAACCTCGACTATTAGTGATGGCGTGGGCAAGAACAGAGGAATAACAACAATGGGAGTTTCTTTAGTTCTGACCCTTTTTGGAGCGGAATTGACTTTGGTAGTGTCTTCTTTTGAATCCCTCTTCCGGCTAGAAGAGCTAGCGGCAAATTCCATTATCGGAGTCTTAGCCCTTTTCGTAGGGGTCCTACGACTCGAGGTCGCATGACACTTGGACCTAGTGGTTGACTGACCACTCGTCTATTGAACAAAAGAGTCTGACTTCGATTCTTTGATGAGCTTCGTACGCATCAAGAAACTCCTCACGGTGGAACTCGTCATTACCCTACTCGAGTTTACAGGCACACCCTTGCCCACAGGAACTTACAGATTCTCCAAAAGCCAGCTGAGCTGGACTGAAAAGCCCACACTCTGCTTGCTAAATGGAGAAACCATCTGGTAGAGGGTTGAGAAAAGAGTGGATGCCCAGTTGACGACAATACCTTTTATAATAACCACCATATATTCAAAACGATCTTGGGTGTAGATGTCAAACGTCCTTGCTCTCCCTTGAATCGATTTTGCCACAATGTCTTGCAGAATGCAGTATTCATACTTGAGATTCCTCTTCTTTCCATTGATATTCACCGAACCGCCGATATCCAAGAATAGAGCGCGCATTTCAGAGATGTACTCGACCAGAATCTCAATGTCGAACTTGTGGCTTTCCGAAGGAAGCCCAAAGAACTCAACAAACAAGGCTTCAAAAATGAATATTACAACTCCCTTCACTATCTCCACGATATCATCATTGACAATCTTTCTGGAGTCGAAGAACTCGTGGACCTCCTTGTCATGTAGAATAACGGGACCGCCGAGGAACCTTCTAAGGTCGGACGCCTTCAAGGATTGGAACATTGCGACGATCTTTGGTAGTTCATAGTCATAAACTAACTCGAAATCTACCTACATGATGTTTTGTGAGAATAAAACGATATTCTTAGACATCTTTTAGGGTTTGAAGAGAAAATGGTGAAGAAGATGATTATATTTTCTAGAGAGAAGGTAGAGAAAACTCAAAGATTCTAGGGTTTTAAAAAATATCAAATATGTTGGCGTGCGAGGCACACTTAAATAGAATCGAAACGCCATGTGTCTCAACCTTCAAAAAATTAAACTAAAACCTTTTGAAAAGTCATCATTAAAAAACGTCAATTAATTTAAAAACAGTTTTCAAGAGTCGTCATTAAATGATGTCATTTAAATTTACATAAAAACTATCATTAGTTTAAAACGTTCGGTAATGAATCGTTAGATATATTTGTCCTATCATGAACATAAAAAGAAATGTGTCTTCATGTTATTCGATATTAGGAGATATTCCCAACATATATTTCGAAATAAGACCGTTTTACTTTTTAAGTGGGAAAGAAAAGTGACAGCGCATAAAAAATATGACAGCTGTCCCAACTCGTCTAAAGATGAGACGTCTAAAGAACTCTCGTATTCGGACGTGTATATGTGATGTCCGCATGCCTTGCGTTTAAGCTGGGTAGTGCATCTGTTCCGACGACGTCTACTTACGCACATCTATAGACGTATTAGTAGACAACTGCCTCATATTTGGACATCTAATTACGCATAAATTGCAAGCTGCTTAAGAACATCTCGTCCGAAATACTTTCTCTTCGGACGACTGATCTGATCAGACCGAATTGAGACATCCTTCTTAATACGTCTGTCCAGACGACTTAATCAATAAATTTCCCCCTCAATTCGTGCATACTTAATTAAATTAAATTAATTTAAGTCTACAAGATCCAAAACATTTCTAAAGTAAGAAAACTTAGTCTTGGGGAGTGGCTTTGTGAACATGTCTTCCACTTGCTGATCAGTTGAGACATATTATAGCCGAATATACTTCTAACTGACATACTCCTGGATGAAATGATGTGGGATGTCAATATGTTTGGTTCTGGAATGCAAAAACGTGTTATATGTTATGGAAATGGAACTAGTGTTGTTGTAGAAAATCAGAGACTCGTCCGCCTGGATGCCGTAGTCCCTCAGCTGTTTTTGAACCCACAATAGCTGAGAGCAGCAACTGCCTACAACAAGGTACTAAGCCTCTACTGTAGACATGGCGACAAACGTCTACTTCTTGATGAACCAAGAGATTAGACGATCACCAAGGAACTAGCAAGTTCCACTAGTTCTTTTCCTATCGATCTTGCAACGTGCATAGTCTGCATTAGAACAATTAATTAAATTTAAATTGGAATCGTTCGGATACCACAGTCCCACATTTTAAGTTCCCTTTAAATACTTCAAAATACGCTTAACATCATTATAGTAAGATTGTTTAGGTTATCCTCAAATCTTCCATAGACGCCGACACCAAAAAGGATGTCTGACTGGCTAGCTATTAGGTAGAGCAAGGAACTGATGATCCCTCTATATGCAGTGATATCGACACTCTAGCTTTCTTCATCATTGTCAATCTTTCTAGAAGAATTCATTGGAGTAGCGGCAGCTGAGAAGCTCTCCATGCCAAACTTCTTCAATAGCTCCCTTGTATACTTAGCTTGGTTGATGAATATGCCATTTTCAAGTTGACGAACTTGAAGACCAAGGAAGAAAGTCAATTCTCACATCATACTCATCTCAAACTTTTCCTGCATCAACTTAGAAAATTTATCACATAGTTTGGGGTTAGTTCACCCAAATATGATATCATCAACATAGATTTGAACAAGTAATATATGAGAATCTTTAACAAATCTAAACAAAGTTTTATCTACTGTGCCAATGATAAAATCATAATCAATTTTTTTTAAAGTGTCATACCAAGCTCTAGGATCTTGCTTAAGACCATATAAAGCTTTGTCAACATTAAAAACATGATTAGGCAACGAGTGATCTTGAAAGCCAAGCGGCTATTCAACATACATATCCTTATTTAAAATTCCATTCAAAAATGCACTTTTCACATCCATTTGATAAACTTTAAAAAATTTAAACGATGCATAAGCTAGGAAGATTCTGATTGCTTCAAGTCTAGCGACATGAGCGAATGACTCCTCAAAGTCAATACATTCCTCCTACCTATAACCTTGTGCTACCAATCGAGCTTTGTCTCTCACAACCAAACCATCTTCACTAAGCTTGTTTCGAAAAACCCATCTGGTTCCAATAACCGATTGATTAGTCGGTCTTGGAGTCAGATTCCACACTTTATTTATTTCAAATTGATTCAACTCCTCTTGCATAACATTAATCCAATCTAGATCATGCTTCATCGATTTTCTTTGGCTGAATTTGAGAAATAAAGGCGGAGTTTGCAATTTCATCCAATAATTGACGTATTGTCCTGAAAGGAGCACTAGGATTACCAATTATTAATTCGGGTGAATGATTTATGTTTCATTTGAAGCTTGGTACTAAAGAATCAGACGTCTAGGCAGACAACCTCACGATGTCCGGACTGTCAGCCGTCTACTAACTTGAAGTCTGGTCGTCAAGTTGAATATCAACCGGATCATCTATCTGATCAGATGAGTTAATCCTGTTGACTGGAGCTTCATCATCACTATTAGATTGGAGAGTAGCTGCTTCCAACCTATTAGAAACTTCAATGATTTCATCAGAATTACTTTCAATAGATTCATCAAAAAAATAATGTGGTAAGATTCTTCAATAGTTAGAGTTCG